>NC_143389.1:16050277-16055277 GCF_980474605.1 Leiobunum rupestre
GAGAAGCTCGGCTAGCTTCTGCCCTCGGCCTATGATAACACTATGTTTTTCGTCTTCACTTAAATCTGATTGTTGTAGTCGCCCACCTACACATATTAAGCCATCCTGATTTAGAATCGGCCTTAAAGTTCTAATCTTGGATTTGTTGTCGACTCTTTTACCATCTCTTAACTGTACTAATTCGTCTGGGAATTCTTCCTGTTGCGTGGCGTTAATCCATTTTAGCTCAGCCTCCCCGATTTCCTCAGCGGAAATAGGACCCTTTTTCAAATTTGATCCTTGAAGTCTGCGTACTACTCGGTAAACTAAAGCTGTAATTCTGAATAACTTGGTGCTATCACTGAATTTCGTCATGTCTATTACGCGAGGTGGCCCTTTTTTCTCTTGACATTCTACGTTTAATACCGATTTCATGATCTCAACTTCCATGTCCCTTTGATTAACTTCTGGGTTTCTTTCCTTTGGCCATTCTGAGGTGTCTTGCGAGAGCCATTTCGGCCCATGCCACCAACGGTTCATTCCTGTTAATTCTGCGACCCTTGCTCCGCGAGTAGGAATGTCGGCGGGGTTATCAATTCCTGCACAATGTCTCCAATCCGTTGCATTAGTTTTCTCTCTTATTTCGGTGACTCTGTTTCGAATAAATGGTTTCAATTCTAGGACCTTGCTATCGTCCTTCTTTATCCAAGCTACGCAAATGGTAGAGTCTGTCCACCAAAATAATGGAATTTTATCGGTTTTGAAAATGGACTTGACACTCTCCATCAATCGAGCGCCAATTAGGCAACCCAAAAGCTCCAAGCGTGGTAGAGAAACTTCCTTCAGGGGCGCCACTCGGGTTTTACAGGTTATGAGCGAGACGCCGACTCTTTTTGATGCTGTAACGTATCTGATATATAATACTGCTGCGTAGGCTTTACTGCTCGCATCGCAGAAGCAATGGAGCTCTTTATGCACGATTTCTTCGGACCCGGGGAAGTAGCATCGTTTCATTTTTACGTTTCGGATTAGCGGCATTTCTCGAAGCCATTGGAGGAACTTGTCGGCGATGTCAATTGATAATTCAGTGTCCCATTGCATTCTTGGTGGTTCCCAAAGTTTCTGAAACAGAAACTTTGCCCGAACTGTATAAGGCGCAAGCATACCAATGGGGTCAAATATGCGAGCTATCGCGCTCAGAACGGTTCTTTTGGTTAATTTCGCCCCTAGTAAAGTTTCTACTAGTGTCGACAGGTCGAACGAGAAAATGTCAACTTCGGGGTCCCACTTAAGTCCTAGGATTTTCTGATTTGAGGAATCGGTCTCCATTTCAAAGCTGATGGTACTTTCTGGGTCTGCTGCTTTTTTACCCCATTTTTGACGCAATTCCTTCGAATTGGTCCTCCACTTGCGCAAGTTCATGTTGGCTGTACTGAGTATGTAGGACGCTTCCTTCGATAGGTCATAGGCGCCTTTCACGTCGTCCGCTCCTGTTGTTAGGTCATCTACGAATAGGTCTTCGCTGAGTGCTTGGACGGCTTTAGGATCAAAGGATGGATTGCTTTGCAAATGAAAATTGACGGTAGCTGCTAGAAGAAATGGGGACGGTCGGACTCCGAACGGGACCTTGGTGAGCCTTAGAGTGGTGAAATCATCTTCAAGAACTCGTCCGTTTTTCTCCTTCATCCACAAAAACCTGACTGAATCTCTTTCTTCGACTTGCAATTCCACTTGGAGGAATGCTTTTTCTATGTCTGCGGTAACCGCTATTTTGTGTATACGGAAACGCAATAATAGTTTTAGCATATCCGGGTTGAGGTTTGGACCACTCTCCAAACATTCATTTAAAGATGGGGCGTTTTTTACATGCGAAGAAGCGTCGTATACCACTCTTAATTTTGTGGTAGAGCTCGTTTCACGCGTTACTGGTTGATGGGGCATGTAGTACGTACCCTCTGGAAATGGTTCATGACTGTTGACTTCTTCAACGATTCCCCTTTGAAACTGTTCTTCTATAATCTTCTTGTAATTTTGGTACAAATCTGGATCGTCGTTGAACCTTCTTGCTAATTTCCTAGTACGGTTCTTAGCCACTGCGAAATTATTCGGTAGATCTGATTTTGGAGTCTTCCACGGAAAACGGACAGAATATAGGTTATTTTGATAGGTGACTTCTCTATGGAACTTCTGCATAACGTCTTCGGTGGTGGGATCGTTTTCTTGCTTCACGTCGATTCCAAGCGATTCCAGGTCCCAAAAGGATTTCAGGGTTGACTCTAGCTCTACTTCTCCGATACCGACTCGCATGACGGTTACGACGTTGCAGGTGTTTGGGTTTACATTTGCACCGTTTGTTTCTGTAGGACCTTGAATTGTCCATCCAAATAACGTTTCGACTGCGACCAAGGTGTTTCCCAAACTTTCGGAACTGTTTCTTATTACTACATCATAATAGGCGTCCGTTCCGATGAGGATTCCAATACTGGTTATACTCGGGGTCTTCTCGTTGGTTTCATCTGCTAGTTCGAAACCTCTCGATCTGGCATAAGCTTCGATCTCTTGACAGTTTACTGACGTCACGGCGTTACAAAGGAAAGGAGCTTCTATCGCGGCTACTTCAATAAATCGATCTGGATGTCGGGTGTTATGAAGGGTTATTTTGACTATTCTTCGTCTTGTTTCCTTCGGATTCTGCTCTCCGAAACTTTGAATCGTTACTAGTTTTTCTCCAATTACGGGCAATCGGAGCCTTCTCGAAATCTCCTCCTTTATAAAGGTCGCTTGGCTTCCTGTGTCGAGCAGCATTCTGACTTCTTCTTGGTTCGGGGAGTAAAACGGGTTTTTAGCCGTCGCGCGAGCGGTCTGTAGAAGAACGGTTCGCTCGCTACGTACCGAGGCTTGGTTGACTATCTTCGTCGCGGTTTCTTCGGAGTTCGCTGTCGACTTCTTATGCGCTGGGTTTTGTTCGCAGATGGCGCTACTGTGCTTTCTGGGGCAGAAACGGCACGCGAAACGCGAGTTGCAATTTTTAGCTATATGGGACAGCCGGGTGCAAACAAAACACCTCCCTGCACTATTCACGATTTTTCTTTTCTCTTCGAGCGTATAGTTCGAACAATTTGTAGTGGGATGCGACGATCCCTTACAAAAAATACAGTAAATTTTCCTTTCGGTAACACTTGCCGAGAGCGTAGAGGCGCTACTCGGGGAAAATTTTCTGGACCCGTCAAACCCTTGCGGTTTTTGGCTAGATTTAAACTCTTTTTTGAAATCACCCTTAAGAATAGCACTAGTTTCTCTAGCCTCTACTTCTTTTCGTATAAATTCGAGAAGAATATCCACGTCCCAGGTCGAACTTGGGTCGCAGCCTAAACTATACTTTAAGCGCATGTCATCAGGCAGACACCCTACTAAATGCGAACACAAAGAATCCCCATTCGCGGCAATATCAACGCCTACAGCTTTTAAACTTCTGACATTAACCGAACAGGTATCGTAAAATCTACGTAGGCCTGGTAAATCATTTTCATCAACTGGTCTTAATTTATGAATTTTCTTAAACAAATCTTGTTTTACTAAATGATTACGCTTGTACCTTTCTTCTAAAATTTTAAGGGCTTCGTCATAGTTGGCGTCCGACGCCTGCATTTGCATTAATAGGTCTCTAGGTTGTCCTTCAAGAAAACTCAACAAATAATTAAACTTTTCTACTTTCCTTATTTTCTTGTCGTCGACTGCAGATTTAAATTGGCTGAAAAATCCCGGCCACTGTAAAATGTCCCCCGAAAACCTTTTTATCGCTAACACGGGTAGCCTTGATTCTTCTACTGTCGCTCGGTAACACGAACTGTTCGACTGCGCTAAAGGTGTGGCATCTATTTCTTGTATTCTTCGGTTTCCTTGCATCCTGATGAGGATAATTCGGTCTGCGTAGTCTTGTTGTTTCTCCATCTCCTCTTCGATTTTGTCAGTTGTAGCTCCGTTCATCAAATTAATTATTTTCTCGTCCAATGCCTGAAGAGTGGACTCCTTCATCGTAATTAGAGCTAACTGGTCTTGTATTTCGTTGATCGGTGATGCCTTGTCTGCAAGCAGACTCTTAAGTTTCGTTTCAATGGTCGTGGTATTGTGGCGCACGGTACCTCTGCCTATCCTTAATCTTTTAAGCTCTGCTGAATCTGTCTCGGATGCTGCTTCGTCTGTAATTGGCGCCATGGTTGGCCTTGTAATTGCGAAAGTTCAGTTCCGTAAATTTGTTCGATTTCCGTTTTAACACCGTACTTTCCCGGGTTTCGGCACCATATAGTAAATGGTGAGGAAAATTTGATTAGCTCTAGTAAATTATTGGGAGAGGCTAAACTCTAAACCACCGACTGAAAAATGATTTAGGTATGGACTATAAATTTTAATCGGGCTTAATTACGTTTTACGTGTTTGAACTGTCGCGACGTAGGAACTATTTACCATTAAAATAAAAAACTTTCGGTCCTCTAAATTATCTTTATTTGGAAATTGGCTCAAGTGGGAGCCCACTACGATAGCGTCGTTTCGCGCGAAATTCTGGTAGAATCTGGCGATATTTTCGCCTACAGATAGAGAAGGTCTATTTTTCTTTTACCCTTGTAAACGGGCAAGAGAGAACCAGCTAGCAGTGGAAAAAAACCCGGACCCCGAGGCCAAAAGCGTCACTGGGACGCCAAGGGACTAACAACGGAAAAGCAGGGGGGCCGGGGAAACCACTGCCCGCTCGCTCTTTCCACACAATACAACAGAGGAAATAAAATAGACAACACATTCTGAAATACACTGAAAGTGATAAAATCATGGATATAGAACAAAAAAATATTAATAAACAAGTATTTGCGCTCAAATATTCTTCAATAATAATCAAAACGAAGTTTTAGAAAAAGAATTAAAAATTTCTAATAAAAACCATGTCCAACGAAGAGATATTTACATCTTTAAGCTATTGCTACCAATGTTTCAGGTTCCACCGAGTTTTGAACTCGGATCGCTGGATT
>NC_143389.1:16062777-16067777 GCF_980474605.1 Leiobunum rupestre
GAATTAAAAATTTCTAATAAAAACCATGTCCAACGAAGATATATTTACATCTTAGGGCTATTGTTACCAATGAGTCAGGTTCCACCGAGATTTGAACTCGGATCGCTGGATTCAAAATCCAGAGTGATAAATATTATAACCAGAAACCGGCATGGTACGGAGAGCAAAACAAAGTTTTACAAAAAGAATTTAAATTTTCTAATAAAAACAATATTCACCGAAAACATATTTACTTCTTTAGGCTATTGTTATCAATGAGTCAGGTTCTACCGAGATTTGATCTCGGATCGCTGGATTTAGATTCCAGAGTGCTAACCATTACACCATGGAACCGGTTAACTCAAAAAAATCAAAACAAAGTTTTAGAAAAAGAATTAAAAATTTCTAATGTAAACCCTGTCCAACGAAGAGATATTTACATCTTTGAGCTATTGTTACCAATGATTCAGGTTCCACCGAGATTTGAACACGGATCGCTGGATTCAGAGTCCAGAGCGCTAACCATTACACCATGGAACCCGTTAGCTCATAATAATCAAAACGAAGTTTTAGAACAAGAATTAAAAATTTCTAATAAAAACCATGTCCAACGAAGAGATATTTACATCTTTGGGCTATTGCTACCAATGATTCAGGTTCCACCGAGATTTGAACTCGGATCGCTGGATTCAAAGTCCAGAGTGCTAACCATTACACCATGGACCCGCCAAAGTCACAAATACCAAAACGAAGTTTAAGAAAAAGAATTAAAAATTTCTAATAAAAACCATGTCCAACGAAGAGATATATACATCTTTGGGCTATTGTTACCAATGAATCAGGTTCCACCGAGATTTGAACTCGGATCGCTGGATTCAAAGTCCAGAGTGCTAACCATTACACCATGGAACCGCCAAAGTCACAATTACCAAAACGAAGTTTAAGAAAAAGAATTAAAAATTTCTAATAAAAACCATGTCCAACGAAGAGATATTTACATCTTCGGGCTATTGTTACCAATGAGTCAGGTTCCACCGAGATTTGAACTCGGATCGCTGGATTCAAAATCCAGAGTGATAAATATTATAACCAGAAACCGGCATGGTACGGAGAGCAAAACAAAGTTTTACAAAAAGAATTTAAAATTTCTAATAAAAACAATATTCACCGAAAACATATTTACATCTTTAGGCTATTGTTATCAATGAGTCAGGTTCTACCGAGATTTGATCTCGGATCGCTGGATTTAGAGTCCAGAGTGCTAACCATTACACCATGGAACCGGTTAACTCAAGAAAATCAAAACAAAGTTTTACAAAAAGAATTTAAAATTTCTAATAAAAACAATATTCACCGAAAACATATTTACATCTTTAGGCTATTGTTATCAATGAGTCAGGTTCTACCGAGATTTGATCTCGGATCGCTGGATTTAGAGTCCAGAGTGCTAACCATTACACCATGGAACCGGTTAACTCAAGAAAATCAAAACAAAGTTTTAGAAAAAGAATTAAAAATTTCTAATGTAAAATCTGTCCAACGAAGAGATATTTACATCTTTGGGCTATTGTTACCAATGATTCAGGTTCCACCGAGATTTGAACTCGGATCGCTGGATTCAGAGTCCAGAGTGCTAACCATTACACCATGGAACCCGTTAGCTCATAATAATCAAAACGAAGTTTAAGAACAAGAATTAAAAATTTCTAATAAAAACCATGTCCAACGAAGAGATATTTACATCTTTGGGCTATTGCTACCAATGATTCAGGTTCCACCGAGATTTGAACTCGGATCGCTGGATTCAAAGTCCAGAGTGCTAACCATTACACCATGGAACCGCCAAAGGCATAAATGTCAAGACGAAGTTTAAGAAAAAGAATTAAAAATTTCTAATAAAAACCATGTCCAACGAAGATATATTTACATCTTAGGGCTATTGTTACCAATAATTCAGGTTCCACCGAGATTTGAACTCGGATCGCTGGATTCAAAATCCAGAGTGATAAATATTATAACCAGAAACCGTCATGGTACGGAGAGCAAAACAAAGTTTTACAAAAAGAATTTAAAATTTCTAATAAAAACAATATTCACCGAAACCATATTTACATATTTAGAATATTGTTATCAATGAGCCAGGTTCTACCGAGAATTGATCTCGGATCGCTGGATTTAGAGTCCAGAGTGCTAACCATTACACAATGGAACCGGTTAACTCATAAAAATCAAAACAAAGTTTTAGAAAAAGAATTAAAAATTTCTAATATAAACCCTGTCCAACGAAGAGATATTAACATCTTTGGGCTATTGTTACCAATGATTTAGGTTCCACCGAGATTTGAACTCGAATCGCTGTATTCAGAGTCCAGAGTGCTAACCATTACACCATGGAACCGCCGAAGTCACAAATACCAAAACGAAGTTTAAGAAAAAGAATTAAAAATTTCTAATAAAAACCATGTCCAACGAAGAGATATTTACATCTTTGGGCTATTGTTACCAATGAGTCAGGTTCCACCGAGATTTGAACTCGGATCGCTGGATTCAAAATCCAGAGTGATAAATATTATAACCAGAAACCGGCATGGTACGGAGAGCAAAACAAAGTTTTACAAAAAGAATTTAAAATTTCTAATAAAAACAATATCCACCGAAAACATATTTACATCTTTAGGCTATTGTTATCAATGAGTCAGGTTCTACCGAGATTTGATCTCGGATCGCTGGATTTAGAGTCCAGAGTGCTAACCATTACACCATGGAACCGCCAAAGGTACAAATGTCAAGACGAAGTTTAAGAAAAAGAATTAAAAATTTCTAATAAAAACCATGTCCAACGAAGAGATATTTACATCTTTGGGCTATTGTTACCAATAATTCAGGTTCCACCGAGATTTGAACTCGGATCGCTGGATTCAAATTCCAGAGTGCTAACCATTACACCATGGAACCGCCAAAGGTACAAATGTCAAGACGAAGTTTAAGAAAAAGAATTAAAAATTTCTAATAAAAACCATGTCCAACGAAGAGATATTTACATCTTTGGGCTATTGTTACCAATGATTCAGGTTCCACCAAGATTTGAACTCGGATCGCTGGATTCAAAGTCCAGAGTGCTAACCATTACACCATGGACCCGCCAAACTTACAAATGTCAAGACGAAGTTTAAGAAAAAGAATTAAAAATTTCTAATAAAAACCATGTCCAACGAAGAGATATTTACATCTTTGGGCTATTGTTACCAATGAATCAGGTTCCACCGAGATTTGAACTCGGATCGCTGGATTCAAAGTCCAGAGTGCTAACCATTACACCATGGAACCGCCAAAGTCACCAATACCAAAACGAAGTTTAAGAAAAAGAATTAAAAATTTCTAATAAAAACCATGTCCAACGAAGATATATTTACATCTTAGGGCTATTGTAACCAATAATTCAGGTTCCACCGAGATTTGAACTCGGATCGCTGGATTCAAAATCCAGAGTGATAAATATTATAACCAGAATCC
The DNA here is from genome assembly GCF_980474605.1 of Leiobunum rupestre. Taxonomy (NCBI): domain Eukaryota; kingdom Metazoa; phylum Arthropoda; class Arachnida; order Opiliones; family Sclerosomatidae; genus Leiobunum; species Leiobunum rupestre. Next base: position 16,066,270 of record NC_143389.1, read on the forward strand.
GGCATGGTACGGAGAGCAAAACAAAGTTTTACAAAAAGAATTTAAAATTTCTAATAAAAACAATATTCACCGAAAACATATTTACATCTTTAGGCTATTGTTATCAATGAGTCAGGTTCTACCGAGATTTGATCTCGGATCGCTGGATTTAGATTCCAGAGTGCTAACCATTACACCATGGAACCGATTAACTCAAGAAAATCAAAACAAAGTTTTAGAAAAAGAATTAAAAATTTCTAATGTAAACCCTGTCCAACGAAGAGATATTTACATCTTTGGGCTATTGTTACCAATGATTCAGGTTCCACCGAGATTTGAACTCGGATCGCTGGATTCAGAGTCCAGAGTGCTAACCATTACACCATAGAACCCGTTAGCTCATAATAATCAAAACGAAGTTTTAGAACAAGAATTAAAAATTTCTAATAAAAACCATGTCCAACGAAGAGATATTTACATCTTTGGGCTATTGCTACCAATGATTCAGGTTCCACCGAGATTTGAACTCGGATCGCTGGATTCAAAGTCCAGAGTGCTAACCATTACACCATGGAACCGCCAAAGGCATAAATGTCAAGACGAAGTTTAAGAAAAAGAATTAAAAATTTTTAATAAAAACCATGTCCAACGAAGATATATTTACATCTTAGGGCTATTGTTACCAATAATTCAGGTTCCACCGAGATTTGAACTCGGATCGCTGGATTCAAAATCCAGAGTGATAAATATTATAACCAGAAACCGTCATGGTACGGAGAGCAAAACAAATTTTTACAAAAAGAATTTAAAATTTCTAATAAAAACAATATTCACCGAAACCATATTTACATATTTAGAATATTGTTATCAATGAGTCAGGTTCTACCGAGATTGGATCTCGGATCGCTGGATTTAGAGTCCAGAGTGCTAACCATTACACCATGGAACCGGTTAACCCATATAAATCAAAACAAAGTTTTAGAAAAAGAATTAAAAATTTCTAATATAAACCCTGTCCAACGAAGAGATATTTACATCTTTGGGCTATTGTTACCAATGATTCAGGTTCCACCGAGATTTGAACTCGGATCGCTGGATTCAGAGTCCAGAGTGCTAACCATTACACCATGGAACCGGTTAGCTCATAATAATCAAAACGAAGTTTAAGAAAAAGAATTAAAAATTTCTAAAAAAACCATGTCCAACGAAGAGATATTTACATCTTTAAGCTATTGCTACCAATGATTCAGGTTCCACCGAGATTTGAACTCGGATCGCTGGATTCAAAGTCCAGAGTGCTAACCATTACACAATGAAACCGCCAAAGTCACAAATACCAAAACGAAGTTTAAGAAAAAGAATTAAAAATTTCTAATAAAAACCATGTCCAACGAAGATATATTTACATCTTAGGGCTATTGTTACCAATAATTCAGGTTCCACCGAGATTTGAACTCGGATCGCTGGATTCAAAATCCAGAGTGATAAATATTATAACCAGAAACCGGCATGGTACGGAGAGCAAAAAA
>NC_143389.1:18367777-18370277 GCF_980474605.1 Leiobunum rupestre
TAAAAAAAAAATTATTTTATTCTAAAACATCTTTTTGATTTTTATGGCTTTGGCGGTTCCATGGTGTTATGGTTAGCACTCTGGACTCTGAATCCAGCGATCCGAGTTCAAATCTCGGTGGAACCTTGATTCATTGGAACCAATAGTCTCAATATGAAATTACCTCTTCGGTGGACATGATTTTGATAAGAAATTTTTAATATTATTTTAAAACTCCATTTTGATGTATATAACAATGCCGGTTAAATGGTGTAATGGTAAGCACTCTGGACTCTGAATCCAGCGATCCGAGTTCAAATCTCGGTGGAACCTTGATTCATTGGAACCAATAGTCTTAATATGAAATTACCTCTTCGGTGGACATGGTTTTTATATGAAATTTTTAATTTTATTCTAAAACTTCTTTTTGATATTTATTGCTTTGGCGGTTCCATGGTGTAATGGTTAGCACTCTGGACTCTTAATCCAGCGATCCGAATTCAAATCTCGGTGGAACCTTGAATGATTGTAAAAAATAGCCTATAGATGAAATTGCCTTTTCGGTGGACATGGTTTTTATAAGAAATTTTTCATTTTGTTCTAAAACTCCTTTTTGATGTATATGACATTGCCGGTTAAATGGTGTAATGGTTAGCACTCTGGACTTTGAATCCAGCGAGCCGAGTTCAAATCTCGGTGGAACCTTGATTCATTGGAACCAATAGTCTTAATATGAAATTACCTCTTCGGTGGACATGAATTTTATAAAAAAAAATTTATTTTATTCTAAAACATCTTTTTGATTTTTATGGCTTTGGCGGTTCCAAGGTGTTATGGTTAGCACTCTGGACTTTGAATCCAGCGAGCCGAGTTCAAATCTCGGAGGAACCTTGATTCATTGGAACCAATAGTCTTAATATGAAATTACCTCTTCGGTGGACATGGTTTTGATAAGAAATTTTTTATTTTATTCTAAAACTTCTTTTTGATTTTTACGGTTTTGGCGGTTCCATGGTGTAATGGTTAGCACTCTGGTCTTTGAATCCAGCGATCCGAGTTCAAATCTCGGTGGAACCTTGAATTATTGGAAAAAATAGCCTTTAGATTAAATTACCTCTTCGGTGGACATGGTTTTTCTAAGAAATTTTTCATTTTATTTTAAAACTCCATTTTGATGTATATAACATTGCCTGTTAAATGGTGTAATGGTAAGCACTCTGGACTTTGAATCCAGCGAGCCGAGTTCAAATCTCGGTGGAACCTTGATTCATTGGAACCAATAGTCCTAATATGAAATTACCTCTTCGGTGGACATGGTTTTGATAAGAAATTCTTAATTTTATTCTAAAACTTCTTTTTGATATTTATGGCTTTAGCGGTTCCATGGTGTAATGGTTAGCACTCTGGACTCTGAATCCAGCAATCCGAGTTCAAATCTCGGTGGAACCTTGATTCATTGGAACAAAAAGCCTAGAGAAGAAACTATCTTTTCGGTGGACATGGTTATTATAAGAAATTTTAAATTATCTTTCTAAAACTCCTTTTTTATTTTTATGTCCTTGCCCGTTCCATGGTGTGATGGTTAGCACTCTGGACTTGGAATCCAGCGATCCGAGTTAAAATCTCGGTGGAACCTTGATTCATTGGAACCAATAGTCTTAATATGAAATTACCTCTTCGGTGGACATGGTTTTTATAAGAAATTTTTAATTTTATTTTAAAACTCCTTTTTTCTCTTTATGCCTTTGCTGGTTCCATGGTGTAATGGTTAGCACTCTGGACTTTGAATCCAGCGATCCGAGTTCAAATCTTGGTGGAACCTTGAATTATTGGAAAAAATAGCCTTAAGATTAAATTACCTCTTCGGTGGACATGGTTTTTATAAGAAATTTTTCATTTTGTTCTAAAACTCCTTTTTTATATACATATGACATTGCCGGTTAAATTGTGTTATATTTAGCACCATGGACTTTGAATCCAGCGAGCCGAGTTCAAATCTCGGTGGAACCTTGATTCATTGGAACCAATAGTCTTAATATGAAATTACCTCATCGCTGGGCATGTTTTTTATTAGAAATTTTAAATTCTCTTTCTAAAACTCCTTTTTTATTTTTATGCCTTTGCCGGTTCCATGGTGTAATGGTTAGCACTCTGGACTTTGAATCCAGCGATCCGAGTTAAAATCTCGGTGGAACCTTGAATGATTGTAAAAAATAGACTATAGATGAAATTACCTTTTCGGTGGACATGGTTTTTATAAGAAATTTTTCATTTTGTTCTAAAACTCCTTTTTGATGTATATGATATTGCCGGTTAAATGGTGTAATGGTTAGCACTCTGGACTTTGAATCCAGCGAGCCGAGTTCAAATCTCGGTGGAACCTTGATTCATTGGAACCAATAGTCTTAATATGAAATTACCTCTTCGGTGGACATGAATTTTATAAAAAAAAATTTATTTTATTCTAAAACATCTTTTTGATTTTTATGGCTTTGGCGGTTCCATGGTGTTATGGTTAGCA
>NC_143389.1:18375277-18380277 GCF_980474605.1 Leiobunum rupestre
TCAACGATTTTAGCATTTTTAAAATTCCCACTATCGAATACATAATAATCACTCAAAATCTCAAAGTAATATTTGTAGTTTTCGAGATATTAATTTTTGAAATTTACCCCACCACACACAAAATGAAATACCAAAACCATTTATTTTTATAGTTTACACACCAATTAATTTTTTATTTACACAAAACAGCTTAAACTTCTTTATACATGGAAAAGGCTTTGGTAATTTTATTTTTATCGTGTTCTTTGATTTGATAGCCTTTCGAATTTGGTAAACCTACAAGAATTTCAATTGCACATAGAACATTTTCACTTGACACCCAACTGCTATCGATACTTCTGGGCCATGTGTATTTGTCCGAAATACCAGGGGGACGCAAAAAGTTTACAAAGAAGTCTCCAAACTCTTCTGATACTTCCTCAATTAATCCAACGTAAAGTTGGCCTTTGTAGACGCTGGCTACCAAATTTCCCACTTTAAAGTTTTCAGCCTCTTGATTTCGAGTATCTGACAATTCTAAAGTCGAAACCTTAACTGTGGTTAGCGAATCGTCATTAGATAACGGAGAAACCATGATTTCATTTAACGATTTCGGAACGAATTTATGAAACCCTCGAGTTCCTTTTACTGTTATGGCTTTAGAAAACCTTTCTTTTAAAAGTTCCTTTTGTCGCTCAATTTCTTCGTTTTTAACATAGATGAACTTGATATTTTCGAAGTTTGATAGGCAGAAATTAAACATATCTGTTGGAGTCAAAATCTGTCCAGTCACTGGTCGCTGAAGACTGATTCTTGCTGTTTTACGCTTCACTGTTCCGCCAATTCCGTCACAAGGTCCCTTGCCATGAGATGTGGCAAAAAAATGCCATTCAGCGTCCAAACCAAAATCTTGTTTGTGGCAACAGAGATTAGAAAAGTTGTATTTGTTTTTATACTGTCCAGCACATCCATCCGTAAAATAAATTAGCTTTCTAACATTAGGAACATGTGTTTTTATATTTGGAATTAGATAAGTTAAAAAACTGTGAACAGTATTGGTTGTATGTGTTCTGGTATCACTGATAATACAAAAATTTAAGTGGTTAAGTTCTCCGTTTTCGACTACCCTGAAGTAGATTACGAAGGGATGCACTGTCGCTTGAGAATTGTCCCAATGGAACCCTTGTGCTTCGTCTTGAATTACGAAGGAATAGTTCTCCGCAAAATCACCGAGAACAATTACGTCACCAGGTTTTAGAGTTTTTTTGAGGTTTTTAAGATAATTAGATTGCGACTTAGATGTGTAATGATGACGCGTTAGTTCAAGTAGTTTAATGGCCAAAGAGTCGAAAAAGTTTTCAACACTCTCGCTCAAGGTCATGAGCTTTGTGCTGTCAGTTGTCACCCATTGCATGAACTTTATATTTTCAAAATCTTCTAAAAGGTTCGTTAAATATTCATTTTCAAGTAGACCATTTTTCCCAGGACAGTCCTTGCACACCCTCATCATACAATTCCTGTTTTGAGTGTCACACACGGTGAGCGCCATGAAATCGATATCACATTTTAAAGGACAAGGAGACGGTAGAGCTGATATCATTAGCTTGACATTTTGGTGATAGGTGCAGACACACACTGAATGTGTACCTGACGAACCTGCTAATACACACCAAGGTGGTCGTAGATAACAAAATGACGAAAATCCTAACGTCAAATCATGCTCTTCCTTGAATTTGTTATAGAGCTCTCTCAGGTTCAGCAGCACAAGCCTCTTTTGATGATGTTCTTTTTGACCTGTCTCGTGGTTTCTAACTGACACAAACTCCTTTTGTCCAGGTGTCATACGACTGTTATCGTCATTTTCGTAAAATTCAACGACCTTTGATTTAACGTCTTCGGTCAATATTAATCCCTTCGATTGTTTCTCTGGTAGCGAAAGAATTCCTTGACTAGATTTAAGATTCCTGCTTCGTTTGACCATGTATTCTGGTGCTCCAAATTCCTCCATTGTGCGTTGTATTCCAAATGGTGACAAGGTCAGGATCTGAAGCTTTTCGCCGTATGATGTCTTGGAGTTATTGAATTTCTCTCTCAGATCGTTCAAAATATTCTCATATAATCGATGTTCTTCGAGCTTTCTAAAAACATCGTCCGTAACCATATTATCGTCTGTTTCATCAAGAGAAATTTCCATTGACTCTTCTAATTTGCGTTTCAATGAATTGTTCACAGCGTTTAACTTAGTCCTGCTTAGAATTGTTTTTTGGCGAGATGACAAACCTTCTGTACAAAAGTTAAAAAATATATGTATTTATATATGTATACATATATCAATTCTTTCAAATTGAATATATTTCTTACTTCTTTTAACAGGAGATTCTCCCAAGTTTATTAGAGTTTCGTTAACTTCCACTAAAGCTATAGCTTTGTCGTCTTGCGTCGCATCTCCCGATGAACAAGGTTGACTAAATGAAAAAGAATCGCTTTCTTGTGATTCTTGTGCAGTGTGAACTTCTGAAACGTCCAACTGTATTTGGAGTTCATCCTTTACTTTTTTTCCAGCAGACATAAAACACTGGATGCACAACTTATTTCCAGCGATAACTTCAATTCCTCGTAACTTTAATTTTTTGAACAAATCCAATGAAATAGTTTTTAGTCCACTCTTTCTTTCAGCGTCGTGAGTCCCAAAAGGATTCATACACTTCTTTTGACTCGTTGAATACCTTTTCATAAAAAGTTCTTCATGGTGACGACATATGTTTCTTATTTTGGACATAGGTATAGCTGTTCGGCTGCTAAGAACTAATTTGTCATCCTCGGACAGATGGTTGTTGATACCAACTGTTTTCGAAAGTGTTTGCAAATGACATTTACTACTGTCTCTCCAAAACGAACAATTTCGATCCATTTCAGGGCTTTGTTCGAGAATATACAGTTAAATAAATTCTATTTCGCTACTCAATTATCGCTGTTAATATATTTAACTACTCAATTATAACTATTATATATTAAAAAGATATTAAAACATTTTTACGTTATTAAAAACGTAATCGATATGACTAAGAGCAATATTGGGTTTTCTTGAGATATCTAGCACATTTCCATTTTAGGGTGCAGTAAGATACGCTACAATAATATTGAACGCCAGACTATACTAAGGACAAGCAATTTAGTGATGTCTTCTGTCTACAGATAACATGCAAAACTAAAAATAATATGTAAATAACTCAACTTTATTTAAGAATTAGTGTATTTGATATTCTAAACTCAAAATTACCAAAATAATAATATTTTTAATTTATTTAGTAGGTCAACTAGTTTCGTGTATAAAATAGCATTTTCATTAATTTGAGGGGTAAATTTCAAAAATTAATATCTCGAAAACTACAAATATTACTTTGAGATTTTGAGTGATTATTATGTATTCGATAGTGGGAATTTTAAAAATGCTAAAATCGTTGACCTACGACTGAGGTGTCTGGGCAAGGTCAAAGGTCAAATTATTTAAAGGCCCAGATTTTAATGACATTTACGTCAAATGACAACTCTGATTAAATATTCATATTAGGGTGCGCATTGTCTTTAAAATGAGGTATTACATGTGATTTTGCGATAATTATGTCTTAAGATATAGTAGAAAACATTTAGGGGGTCAAGGCGTACTTTTGAAAAAACGCGTATGCTGTATCTCGTAAACGGCTAAACCGATCGTTATGAAACTGTCAAAATCGTTTTCCTAGGCCCAAAAAACCCTGTATACAAAATTTGGGCAAAATCGAAAGGGGTCGGGTGTTCTGTGGCAGGCGTTTTTTCATGGAATGACTCGCCGGTTAAATGGTGTTATGGTTAGCACTATGGACTTTGAATCCAGCGATCCGAGTTCAAATCTCGGTGGAACCTTGATTCATTGGAACCAATAGTCTTAATATGAAATTACCTCTTCGGTGGACATGGTTTTTATAAGAAATTTTTAATTTTATTCTAAAACTTCTTTTTGATTTTTATGGCTTTGGCGGTTACATGGTGTAATGGTTAGCACTCTGGACTCTGAATCCAGCGATCCGAGTTTAAATCTCGGTGGAACCTTGATTCATTGGAACCAATAGTCTTAATATGAAATTACCTCTTCGGTGGACATGGTTTTTATATGAAATTTTTAATTTTGTTCTAAAACTCCTTTTTGATATATATAACATTGCCGGTTAAATGGTGTAATGGTAAGCACTCTGGACTTTGAATCCAGCGAGCCGAGTTCAAATCTCGGTGGAACCTTGATTCATTGGAACAAAAAGCCTAGAGATGAAACTATCTTTTCGGTGGACATGGTTATTATAAGAAATTTTAAATTCTCTTTTTAAAACTCCTTTTTTATCTTTATGCCTTTGCCAGTTCCATGGTGTAATGGTTAGCACTCTGGACTTTGAATCCAGCGATCCGAGTTCAAATCTCGGTGGAACCTTGATTCATCGGAACCAATAGTCTTAATAGGAAATTACCTCTTCGGTGGACATGGATTTTATAAAAAAAAATTTATTTTATTCTAAAACATCTTTTTGATTTTTATGGCTTTGGCGGTTCCATGGTGTTATGGTTAGCACTCTGGACTCTGAATCCAGCGATCCGATTTCAAATCTCGGTGGAACCTTGATTCATTGGAACCAATAGTCTCAATATGAAATTACCTCTTCGGTGGACATGGTTTTGATAAGAAATTTTTAATTTTATTATAAAACTTCTTTTTGATGTATATAACATTGCCGGTTCCATGGTGTAATGGATAGCACTCTGGACTCTGAATCCAGCGATCCGAGTTCAAATCTCGGTGGAACCTTGATTCATTGGAACAAAAAGCCTAGAGATGAAACTATCTTTTCGGTGGACATGGTTATTATAAGAAATTTTAAATTCTCTTTTTAAAACTCCTTTTTTATCTTTTTGCCTTTGCCAGTTCCATGGTGTAATGGTTAGCACTCTGGACTTTGAATCCAGCGATCCGAGTTCAAATCTCGGTGGAACCT